>NC_135771.1:21330485-21360785 GCF_052425735.1 Oculina patagonica
ATGCCGTTTGTATCAAAAATACTTGTTTGTCATATATAGGACTTTACTTTAAATATATAAAACTTGCTGCAAAATATATAAAACTTGTTGCGAAATATATAAAACTTGTAGCGAAATATAAAACTTCTTGCAAAATATATAAAACTTGTTGCGAAATATAAAACTTGTTGCGAAATATATAAAACTTGTAGCGAAATATAAAACTTGTTGCGAAATATATAAAACTTGTAGCGAAATATAAAACTTGTTGCGAAATATATAAAACTTGTAGCGAAATATAAAACTTCTTGCAAAATATATAAAACTTGTTGCGCAATATAAAACTTCTTGCAAAATATATAAAACTTGTTGCGAAATATAAAACTTGTTGCGCAATATAAAACTTGTTGCGAAATATATAAAACTTGTAGCGAAATATAAAACTTGTTGCGAAATATATAAAACTTGTTGCGCAATATAAAACTTGTTGCGAAATATATAAAACTTGTTGCGAAATATAAAACTTGTTGCGCAATATAAAACTTCTTGCAAAATATATAAAACTTGTTGCGAAATATAAAACTTGTTGCGCAATATAAAACTTCTTGCAAAATATATAAAACTTGTTGCGAAATATAAAACTTCTTGCAAAATATATAAAACTTGTTGCGAAATATAAAACTTCTTGCAAAATATATAAAACTTGTTGCGCAATATAAAACTTCTTGCAAAATATATAAAACTTGTTGCGAAATATAAAACTTCTTGCAAAATATATAAAACTTGTTGCGAAATATAAAACTTCTTGCAAAATATAAAAAAATAGGTCCGCACGGCGTACATGTGCCTAGTGCTAAGTTATTGAGCTTTATGCATTATTGTATTTATTGTACGGTCACTGCACTGCATTAATTAGGATTTAGTTGGCATAGAAGGAGGAAGGATCAAAATATCAAGCTTCAACAGTGCAGCAAAAAAATACGGATAGAAGTAATAAACAGGTGCAAGGTGATCTAGTAAAGCTATCGTGAGTAGACGTTGCATAATGTTTTTGTAGCACAACCTAAGTAAAGCACGCGCTCTGATTAGTTGATTAAGCGTCTACTATTTACCCATGAGGGGACGCTAACTGAACGAATACCTTCAACTTGAGCGCGCGTAATGTTCATTTAAGGTCATTCCTCTGAAATAGAACTGACAATAGATTTTCATCCAAACTTTGTCTATTGATTGTTCATCTTAAGGGAACCTAAATTTCAAAATAAAAAAGTGGGGTCCCCGTATTCGTTTGGGAGCTGGAGGACTTTGAATCTACCCCATAATTCCTTACAATATCAGCCTCCAGAAAAGTGTCATTTGAACCTTTCAGTTAACGTTTTGCGGGAGCAGAAAAAAATAGGGAAGACGCAAAACGTGAAGTACTGCATCGACTTCAAGAAACAATTTACTATTTCTTTCAGGACAAAGGCACGACAGCGATTCAACTTGTTCCAAACGTACAGTGCTCTCGACACCACAAATTTATCTTCACTGGTAGCGGCGAAGTTCACGTTTCCGTTGATTACTGAAGTTTCAACAATAGAAATTTGTTTATATTCACTGCATAGAAAGGAAGCGTTTACTGGAATCAGAAAAAGAGAAAAAAGTGATAGGTCACCGTGCTCTTTTACGCGTAAATTTATGCGCAGTAAGGATACGCAATGCAAAACAGAGGAATGACGTCTAGCCATAAGCACGGGCTTGTACTGTCACAATAAAGCAAAGTCAATGTTTATCCCGTTTGGATCCAGGGTCTTGCGTGTGCATCTGTTAACGGCATTTTTCACGCTGATGAAGAGACAAAAGTCTCAAAACGTCCGATAAGTTATTGTTTTTTATACCATAACCGAGAGAATTCTTACGCGTTGATTGGTCAAAACTTATGGTCGATGAGAGTATAGACCATGAAAGTGATGTCAGATCACGCCACGCACACGCGAGGGCTCAAAGATGTGTATAAGTTTGGTCTTCAAGAATGAAAGCGAATTTCATCGTGTTTTGTTTGAATCAAGTACGCATTTGTTTTCGTAATTCAGGATTGGAGTTCTAATCAGGTGATCTGTCGAAAGAAAATTGACCAGGCTTTTGAATTTTTGGTCTAACTGGGAAGAACGGTGCTAGCGAACCGACAGCGAACTGTCGATGTTCAGTGAGCGAGCGCTTACAAGATCTTCAGAAAGAAAAATAATCTTGCTCGCTTCAAGGAGGGTGCTAATGGGGTTAACAGTTAACTGACAATTGGCCAAAAAAATAGTAGTTAACTGATAAATGAAACGTTAACAGTTAAGTGACATTCTATTAATTATACTGAATACGATTGTTGTTGTTAATAAAAACAACAAGTTTTTTTCCCAACACCAAAGCTATTTCGTGGCAATTACCTGCCCCGCTGCGTTACCAGGTGATATAAATATAAACTGACATTATAATTATGCGGAAGGTACCAGGGTCGTACCAGGCACATGTTGATCTCCGTGATGGCGTCAAGTGGGGCGTGGTCAAAGTTATTCTAAGTTTTTATGGAGATGATGACGAAGGATCGACATTCAAACGAAAACAGAGTTTGCGTACTGCTTGACATGGCAAAGCACAATTCAATGGACATAGCTTGTAAACATTTGATCAATTTCATGGAAATCAATCAAACGACAAGCGTTCAGTTGTTGCCTACATACGGAACTGCCATGGGCACTAAAATGGCGGTCGCATCAATCTAATCAGCGTTTGACATACGCACACATTACAAGCCCACTGAAACATACATTTCAGTACATTTATTAATCCACGTGTCACCCACCAGAATTTAGTAAAGGTTTTATCAAGTGGGACGCCTGAGACTGCTTAGAACAAATTCCTCTCAAATAAAATTTGATGAGAAATTCCGACCAAGAGAAAAGCCCTGAGAACGAGGTTGGAAAAAATCAAGCATTTCCAATCACATTTTGTCGAGAGAGGTTACCCATAAAGCCTAGTCTAAAGAACTCTCGCGGAAGTTAATTTTGAAATCAGGCAGTAGGCCCTCCAATCAAAACTTAAATCTTGCCTTTTGTAACGCAATACCAACTAGCAGTACCAAACACAGTCCGAACTTGAAGCAAATACCCATGGAAAATTGGCATTTTATAGAACAACAACCATTGCACAAGAAAATATTTAAAGAACCTTCCCTCATATTATACAAAAGGGGTACTAGGTTTTTCAGAGATATCCTCGTGAGATCGAAATTATGAAAATGGCTAATACACTTGCGTGAGAGTCGTGTATGACTGACGTGCTGAAGTAAAGAAAATTCAGGTTATGACGTGATAATCTTCGCTGTAAGAATAGGAAATTTAAAGATAACTAAAATTAGTAAAATAGATTTGGAGAGCGTCGAAATTGTTGACAGGTCAACGGTGTGGAAACAACGACTAATTCTTGAAGCTTGGCATTCTGTGCGAGATAGGAACGCTATAAACGAACACAAAGCGCTACCAAACGTTTACAATAGCATTAAGCATTAATTTATAGACTCATTAAGAATGCTCTAAAGACTTTTGTTGCACTCGGAAAGTTCATTTAGTTTTCACACATTCGTTACATATTTTAACAGGACGCCGTTGAACATTTGCATTTTTATCTTGCTGAAAAAGGCAACAGTAGTGGCCGAAACGTCCAAAAACAATATTTTTAGCCACTGTGTCAACCTTTTTTCATTCTTAATTTTTAGAGGGCCTGGATGGGGGTGTACAAATGTCAGTTGTCAGTTAAAATTTTGGCCATTTGTCAGTTGTCAGTTAAATCTAAGGCCATTTGTCAGTTGTCGGTTAATTGACTGTTAAAAATTAATCATGTAGCTTAATTATTTTTTTTACCCAATATTTAGCAAAAAAGTCGGAAAAAGGCACAAATAATGTGAATCGTATCATTGATTGTGATATTGATAACATTAAAACTTAATTTTTTTCCAAATTTTGATGTTGAAATCATTGCAAGAAGCCTTTTAAATTTCTAAATACGTTCTTAATTAACAAATGCTACTTCTACTGAAATGTGGCGTATAACGATAACCCAGAAGCAAGTATGCTCGGTAGTTCGCACCACCGCAAAGCTTCAAAATTTAATTTAGTTATGCGCAGGGCCACCGTAATGATATCATTATAATAGTACACTCAACAAAATAACTTGATTGTGATTGGACGAGAGCTCTACCTATCACTCTTCTTTCCGAAGTTGAGACAACGTATTCCGAAGTTGGCGCGAAGTCTTCCGAAGATTTCCGAAGTTGACTCGATGTCATTCGAAGATTTACAATGTTGGCGTGAAGTCTTATGAATGTTTATTTTACTGATCATGAAGTTTACACCCAAAGTAGTCTAGAGAGGAACCGAGGAGTTGTTAAGTTTACCGTTCCCGAATGATTCACAGTACGAAACAATAGAAATAAAAAAATAAGGCACGTGTATTTTTAAGACCTTAAAAAGAATTACTTGTGACTATTTTACTGTAATAAGCACGAGTTGTACAAAAAGGTCGTGTGATTTACTATATCCTATACAGTGTACTATTTTCAAGTATATCGCATTGCACATTATAGCAAAACAAAAACGAGCATATGTTTTCTGAACGCGAAGCCGTTCCCTGTAATCTTTCTGGAGAGGAGGGGCAGGGATGGCGCAGTGGTTCGCAGTGGTGAGAGTGCTCGCCTCCCACCAACGTGGCCCGCGTTTGATTCCCTGAGCTGGCCTCATATGTAGGTTGAGTTTGTTTTTGGTTGTCGTTCTTGCTCAAATGGTTTTTCTCCGGGTTCTCTACTTTTTCTCCCTCCACAAGAAATCAACACTTTCAAACGGTTTCTAGCTTTATACCCGGGCTTTATAAAATACCGTGTCCAAGGAAAGATAATTTATTATTATTTATTAACTTATTATTCTGGACTACCTGTCATGCTTTATATTTATACCAATAATACCAAATTCAAAAGCACCAAGAATACACAATGTTAATTTCGCTACCTGTATCATTCTGCAGCTTCTACTGGTCCTCTGCATGTAATTTTAATGAGTGCAGTAGCTCGAAGTCGTTGCTTTACCGCTGTTTAACGCCCGGTCGGTGCCAATCGAAATCTCCAAAGTCTCTTATTTGCTTGCCAATTCCTTCGGGTCAAGGAGTACATCAAAGTGATTTTTGAGCACCTGAACCGTATTCACAGTTCTATTAACGCCGGCATCTTAATTTATAGCAGCAATAGTGTAAGCTGGCGCGCGCGAAATAGGTGAAATACGTACCTGGGCATAAGGTAAATTATTAAAGAAACATGGCACTAGCACCCTGCTGCTAAGGTTGGTCAAGAATTAGTTAAAAACGTATATGTCTGACACTTTTTTTTGACAAAGAGAGTCAAACAATGTTATTTACTACGTGTTTTGTAGGATATTAAGGGCAATCAGGTCCTTTGCAAGTTGTCAGTAAAACCTACAACAAATGTCAGTTGTCAGTTAAATTTTAGGCCATTTGTCAGTTGTCAGTTAAAAGTTTGGCCATTTGTCAGTTGTCAGTTAACCCCATCCAGACCCTCTTTTTAACATGCCTGGCTACAACCCGAACATTTTTAACCGATGAAATTGGATTCTTACGAAAATAAAAACTATGCAATATTTATTGCCATAAACTTAATTTGTTTTTAATTGAATATCAAGTGTTGTCTACATATCAGGTGAAACTCGCGACCCGTAAAGTCAAAAAGAAAAACCCACTTCCGGTTTGTGCGAAAGCAACTTTTCACATCGAGAATAAGCACCGGAAGAGCGGAAAGCGCGCTCGTGCCAGTCCTACTCCGCATCACACATTGCACAAAGCGCGGACCGATCAGTCGAGGCGGGAAGGAATACCAAGATGGCTTCTCACAGGGGCCTCGTGGAGAGGCTGACAAATCTTGTCGATGGACTAAGAGAACAAAATAGAGCAGAAAGCCAAAGAGATAATCATGGAGACATCAATGAGTCACTGTCGAGATTATTCCCGAGCACGAGGAGAAATGCTGGTACGTCATCATCTGCAACAAACAACGGCGCGACCAACGGCGCTCCACTTTTCAATCAATGGAGCGAAGAAGCTAAGCCGAAGAGAAGTAATCGCCGTCGACAGCCTTACCCGAAGTGTAAAGCGACCAAAACAGCTTCAGTTGCTGCCATTAAAGACATAATCTTGTTACCTAATCCAAACATGGCTTCCGTACCTCGTGGGCGCAAACGGGAAGAGCTGTATGTGCGAAAGCTAGTTGCTACAGCTTTCGAGATATACGGCGACATGACTAGTTCAGAAATTTACGATGCATTCGCATCATTCTTTTCACGCAAGCTGAAAGGAAAAAGTTTCGAAATTGTCAGAGCAGTTGGCAACAAGATTATTAGCCCGAATATCTCACAGGGAGTAACAGGTAGGGTGCTGAAGCACCTAACTGGTCAAGGTCCTGTGTACCTTCGCTGCAAGAGCCCGATAGAAACCGACTACGCTTGGGCAACAGACGAAGAAAGTGATGAAAGCGACGGCGGTGAGGGTGATTCGTCTAAAAAAGAGGAAAGCACGCGCCCAAGAAGTGGCAGCAATACCCAGTCTCTAAGTGTGAGTGATGACGACAGTGAAGATGAAGATCCTAAACCTATGTTGGAATACAGGCCACCTCCTACAAGTGCGAGGCGTTCTTCGTCTTCTTCTTCGACTAGTACAACTACTGGCTCAGTCAATATAGAGGGGACTGATAATCATCACTACTCTTCTGGCACAAGCAGCACTACTCACTCTTTATCAGCTACCCTACACCCTACCTGCCCAACGTGTAACATGCAATTCCCACTTTCGGAAATCGAAGTTCATGCTGACATCTGTTGTGAGAACATGAGAAACCCAGAAATTTCTCTATATGAATCAATAGTTATTGATCCTCAGAATAACGAGGAATTGAATTCAGAGCCAGCTGAAAGAAGTTTGCCCATTGAAACCAGTGAAGAAGTGTCTGCTAAAAGTCTGCTTGAGAAATGCAGTGCTCTTGTCAAGAAACCAGCAGCCCTTATTTTCATAAGAAGAAAGTTTATCTGGGAAGATTACATGGAAGCAAGGGAGAAACCATGGGTAAAGCCAGAGAATGGTGTGCGTGTTCAATTTGTTGGTGAGCCAGCTGTAGATGGTGGAGGGCCTGGCCGCGAGTTTTTTACAGGTTAGGTAGCTTTTTTGCTATGTGGTTGGTCGAGATAGTCACCAGTTAGTGACATTTTGTGATTTGTATTTGACTTATAAATCTCCCAATCAAATGGAAATTTATTTTTTGGCAGAAACAAATTGTTTTGGGATTTCTTGATGTTTCTCGGCAGCATTTACAGGAAATGTTTATCTTGTGAAATTCCCTTCAACATATGTATCTGATTTCCCTAGTCTGTTTCTTTTTTCCTCTGTAATAAACGCGTAATGAAATCTTTCTATACTTACAGAAATCATAGAGGCCATCAAGACACGCCTTTTCATAGAAGATGATGATGGCTATGTACCAGTTGAAAGTACTATGGCATTGGCCAATGGGGCATTTAAAACTGTAGGGGAAATTTTTGCAACCTCAATAGTTCAAGGTGGGCCAGGACCTGGATTTCTAGCTCCATGGGTCTTCCATTACATTTGCCATGGAATGAAAGACCTTGATCTTAAAAGCCGAGTCATCAAGGATGAGAAAATTCAGAAATTTCAACATCAGGTAACAAAACTAGTAGTGCTGTAAGTATTTTTTGTTTTATAAATGCTCATGCAGACCTGTTATAAATGAGGAATGTTTTTTTGTCTGTTGAAGCTGAATGAAGTGTCATCAGATGAAGAGCTGCAAAATTTCCTCCAAGAGGACGCTTCACTGGAGGTGCTAACGTTAATTGGCTACAGAGGCGTTCCAAGTCGCGAAAAATTGAAGTCCAGGCCAGCTGTACTGAAGTGAGTTGAATTACATGTACCTTATAATATATTTTAAAAACAGTGTAGAGCAGCTATACTTAACATTGACAACTTGTAAAATTCATAGAAAACTATTTATAGGAGTAGCTGGAGGTACATAAGGGACCGTTCATTTTTTATGGGGTAGGGGGGGGGCTGGTGGGATTTGATAGATAGTCATTGTTATATATAATGGCCCCCCCTTCTTCATCAGACATTTTTACCTGCCCCCCTCCTCAAAATCCAATTGTTTTTATGACCCCCCCCCCCAAAAAAAAATAATGAAGTGAAATTAAAATTTTCAAGACTTATGTCTAAAGAATGTATCAGTTGTTCATTCATAATAATAGACAAACTTCATTCCCCATAAAGCTGACATTGCCTGGACTGTTTATCGTGGATACCGTTTGTTAGTATGGGTTGACTGTATTAGTAACCAATAAGCTATTGGGTTGAGTTCATAACAAAGTAGGGGGGTCCGGGGGCATGCTCCTGTGGGAAAATTTAAATTTTCAGAACCTCAGGAATGTTATTTTGGGCATTCTGGCAAGATTTTTAACTGTTTCAGAAGCCCTCATTGCAGCACTTAAAAGTATAATTAATTTTAGTGCCCCCTCCTTACTGAACATATTTTTTTGCTTGGCCCCTGCTATGAAGCCATATTTTTTTGCATGACCCCCCTCAAATCCCACCAGCCCCCCCTTTCTCATAAAAAATGAACAGTCCCTAACTAATTACTTTTTCATTATGAAAAATTGTTTCTTACTGTACTATAACAAATAAATGTTTTAGCCATAATTTATGTCAACTTCATTTAAGCCTGGGTGCTTTTGCTCTTTTAAAACCAAGTTTTCTTCTTACAAGACCAATATTAAAATATCAATCATTTTTGTCCACTGGTTAAGTTCAAACCCCCTGCTGTTGATGGATTAAAAAAAACATGATGAATAAACCATGCATAACATTATGTGCAAATAAACAGACATATTTATTTATGTGTAGGTCTCTGTTGCTAAAGAGCTTTCTGGAGCCTAAGATTGCAATGATTGAACAAATGGCCCAAGGATTAAGTCTTTTTGGAGTCCTTGATGCGATGAGAAAGCACAGTTCACTGTTGGCAAGTGTGTTTACACCAGAGGGATGGAGCGATGTTACCTGTGATGAGTTGATGCAGCTTATGATCCCTGACTTCAGTGATGATGGCACAAGGATGAAGGAACTGGAAGTAAATGCATTCAAATATTTTGCAGATTTCATCACTTCTCTGCACTATGAAGGTCAGCACTTAGTATAACTTATGCTATACATAGCTTGTACGTTAAAACTGTATTTAAATTCATGCCACTTCAATTTTAAAGGGGCTACATCACAGGAATTTTGTAGATTTTTGATCTAAACTGTTCTAAAATTAGCTAGTGGTAGGCAACTTAGCCCACTAAAAACATCATCTTTGAACATCTAAACGAAGACATGACCTTAATTTGCGGATAGAAATCAAACTAAGGCTATAAATATTGATTTTTTTTTTTACGGCGCTCGGAAACAACTTGAAAAGTTTAACCTTAATTTTTCAAGTTGCAATCCATTTCCATCCAATAAGCCATCCCCAGCCAAAGATGCTTGTCAACAGTTTTAGCGCTCTAATATACATGTAGCAATTGTTTATAAAAATGGCCCATTATTTTTAGGCTTCCTATACCAAAAATATAAATTTTGGCTGTTGAAAAATCTGATAAAATCTGTGACAAAGCCCCTTTCCCGGGGGCGGGGGGGGGGGGGGTACTCCCTATAATGGCCTATACGGGGAGGGTCCGCCCGAAAGGGGTACCTTTTTCTGGCTTCAGGTACTTAAAAGGGTAGGGATTTCACGAGTTTAAGTATATGAAAGGGTATGGAAATCTGTCATTCATTTATTTTTAGGCTTCCTATACCACAAATATAAATTTTGGCTGTTGAAAAATCTGATAAAATCTGTGACAAAGCCCCCTTTCCCGGGGGCGGGGGGGGGGTACTCCCTATAATGGCCTATACGGGGAGGGTCCGCCCGAAAGGGGTACCTTTTTCTGGCTTCAGGTATTTAAAAGGGTAGGGATTTCACGAGTTTAAGTATATGAAAGGGTATGGAAATCTGTCATTTGGCTATTTAAAAAGGCCTTTAATTGAAATATTTCGAACAAACGCAATTTATGGCTGTATTATTTTAATTTATTAAGCGCTACATAAAAATGACAAGAAAACGTCATATTAATTTTTAAGTCCACGCCATATATGTCTCTTAGGTATATGAAAGGGGTACCTTTTTTCAGTTAAAGGTACACAAAAGGGGTACAATTTCTGTCAAGAATGGTATATAAAAGGGTTAGGGGTTAGAACTTGGGGCGGAGCCTCCCGTATAAAACTTTTTTGAGTAACTTTTTAAAGTCAAGAAACCGCTAAAGTCTTTCTTTTAGTCTTCTCCGGAATTTTATTATCCATTAACATTGAAACTTCCTTCCAAAACGTCGGAAAAACAATAAAAATGTCGCATTTTGTGGATGACCTGCGGCAACTGCACACTAATAATGGCTGATAGTGTTCAATAGCTCAGCCAATCACATTGAAGCATTTGCATTAGTGTACTAGTAGAAATCTACTAATTTCCAATAGAACATGGATGAGTTTCAACTAATTTGGTTTACATTTTAATATTTGGTATTTATTTTGTTCAGAACCAAAGGAGCAGGGACTTTCTGTAAAGGATGTCATGAAATTTATCACTGGTACAAACAAAGTGCCACCTCTGGGGTTCCCAAAGAAAATTAATGTATCCTTCATACATGGTTGTGAAGAAAACTGTAGATGCAGACCAACATCATCCACCTGTGACTTAAGAGTTAACTTGCCAGTCCATTACCAGTCATACGATGTTGCTGCAGAGTTATTTCTGTCTGCATTACGAGATTGCCAAGGGTTTGGAAGAGTGTAAGCAACGTATGATGTTAGTTTATGTTGCTGCAGAATTATTTAGTCTGCATATAATGAGATTGCTGGGGTTCGGAAAACTGTAAGCAATGCTTGACATTAATGTAAATAACAGTTTGTCGCCAGTCATATGGAACTCTAGAAAAACATTGCTAAGGTTTCGTAAAGATCTGAAGTGTGCTTGCCAATACATTCTGTAATTCCCAGGGAATTCATCTTTAAGGTTTGGAGCAGGTGGGCACCAGGGTTTGATGCCCGGCCAAAGAATCAGCAAGGTCCTTCAATTCCCTATTTGGTAAACTGAAGATGGGTCAGCTTTTGAAAACAGCTGGGCAAAGCCCTGTTCACAGCCAGTCAATTTGCCCTTTGCCTGGCCCTTGATGAAACCCTTGAATTCCATGCATTTTGAAACGAAAGGAGAGGTCACCCCCCACCACCCCAAAAAAACATTTCCTACAAGCACTGTTGGTTCCCAACAGAGCTTGTGTGTATATGAACATGCAGAAACTCAGGCTTGATACATTTACCCCCCTCCCCCCCCCCCCATTCCCAATCCTCCTAAATTATAATATTGTCCACCCTTATCTAGACCAACATCACCCACATTTGACTTGAGGGTTTACTTGCCAGTCCATTGCCAGTCATATGGTGTTGCTGCATAGTTATTTTTGTCTGCATAACAAGATTGCCAAGGGTTTGAAAAAAATACAAGCAAGGCTTAATATTACCGGTAGTTTAAATAACAGTTTATTGCCAGTCATATGAAACGTCATAAAATGTTTATTAAAGATTTAAAGTGGTAACTGTTATACGTCATTTTGTGTACTTAGAGCAGGTATGTGCTCACCAGTACATTTTGTAATTCAGGGGTGGACCATTATAAATTACGGGAGAGGGTGTCGTTAGCCCCCTTCCCTCCCCTCCCCACCCAAAAAAATGTACCAAGAAAAATTAACTAAAAATATTCTGCAAGCACTGATCAATTTCAGTAAAGAGCTTGTGTGTGTGTATGAACATGCAGAAAACTCAGGCTTGATATATTTACCCCCCGCTCCAACCAATCCCCCTAAATTCTAATTGTCCACCCTTATCTGGACCAACATCATTCGCCTGTGACTTAAGAGTTTACATGCCAGTACTATTTATGTTAGCATTACAAGATTGCCAGGGTTTCAAAAAATGCAAGCAAGGCTTGATATTTGTTTAAATAACAGTTTATTGCCAAACATTTGGAACATTGCTAAGGTTTGGTAAAGATTTGAAGTGACACATGACTTTGTGTACTGAAAGCGGAAATGTATTAACCAGTACATTTTGTAATTCAGGGGTGGACCATTATAAATCAAGGGAGAGATCAACTGCCCCCCTCCTGCCCAGAAAAAATGAAGAAATAAAAATCCCCCCCCCCAAAAAAAAAAAAAATTTCCAGCAAGCACTGATCAATCTTGACAGAGAGCTTGTGTGTGTAAACATCTGCAGAAAGCTTAGGCTAGATATATCCTCCCCCCCCCCCCAAAAAAAAAATATATATATAATTGTCCACCCCTTATGGCAATTACATATATTGCGGTGATAACAACTATGATCATAATTTTCCATTCAACTAATTAATTTTATGTTTTTAAATCTCAGTGCTCTAGATGTACTCATCAGACTAACATGTAGTCTGGCGGCTTAGCTCGAAATTTTAGTTGAATTGTGCACTTTTTGATACAAGCATGAAACTTGGCACAATGAAAGTGGTCACCAACAGAACTTTTTTCAGATATAGTGGCAAGCCCGAAAAACACCGGTTTCCATGGAAACCGTAATTTATTAAAATCAATGAAATTTTGTGAAATATTTGTTTGTCCTGGTTTATAGACAAATACTATTATGCCAGGTAGTGATACCAAGTCGCACGTACAAAATTTAGAATGAAATGCTGTAATTTAGACTGTCCACAGCCCTATATTTTCCTATTTTTCTTCTGTTAGCGAACGGTTCACCGATTGCGAGAGACCTGGACGCTAGCGCAAAACAAAAGACGCGAGGGAGCAGAGGGCGGGGAACGAAAAATCTTTTCCCATGCAATAACTTCCTAGTAAATTATTGGTATCAAACAGATGGTAAAAAATAACAATTGTAAGCCTAATTTAAAGCATTCATATCTGTATTTATGAATAAAAATCTACAATAAAAGGTTTATAAAAGTACAAGAAGAAATACTTTGTGGGAGAGGGGCCTCTCGGCTGAAAATTTCATTGCTGTTTACTAGCTGAAAATAGGAAATTGGCGTTGGCACTATATCAAGAATTGATTAGTATGCGAATGCTTGTAATCCTGCAAAGTTTGGTGCTTGTATCAAAAATCGCACAATTCAGGAGCTAAGCCGCCGGACTAATGCTTATAACCTAGGTTAGAGCTATACATGTACTGTTTCAATGTTAAGGTTCCTCTTTCACCGTTATGTCACATTTAGGTGCTACATTTTACAAGCTTGTCACAAATTGCTTCAAACTGCAATTTACATTTATATCTTGGCAAGTATTTACTGTTTTGTCAGCTGGAATTTGCATATCAGGCTTGTTAGATTCGTTAGAATAATCACTTTAATCTTCAACAAAAATTATTCCAGTAGTCATCTTCAAACTACTGAAGTTTAAAGAACTACATGTAAGGAAAATGATTACAAAATTTTAATTGCCATGTTTCCTGAGGTCACTGTGCACTTTCAATAACATTCTGGCAAACTTTGAAAGTTTAAAACCATACTAACTGACTAGTTACTTCAGCCAACAGCCACATCGACGGGATGTAATAAGTAGCTTTTGATCTAGTTTGTTTGTTTTTAGTGTTTGTTACATACAGTTGTTGTATGACTGACAGCAGTGAAAAATACAATATTATTGTTGGTTGAATTTTGACCTTCGGATTTGGCATGTTATTGAAAGGTGCAGGACAGTAAACTTTACTTTCAACTGTTTTTAAGTTATGGTACATTCAAGTTACTGTCAAGATGTTGTGCAGTTTAACACTAGTTTTCAATGTTCAAGAAGATAGTTAACAATAAAATTATTCAGCAAATTGAACAAATTGTGCCTAATTGTATGTTGACCATTGAAAGGACTGCAATGTATTTCAAATAACGATAAAGGTAACAATGGGTCCTGAGTTATCAACAATCAAGTTTCTGTTCGTTAACAACATGCACTTTATCTGAAAGGTGAAAAAAGGCTCTAATACTTTGGATTATAGTGTGGTCTAGGTTTTTTTGTTGACTATATCCATGGAACGAACATTATCACATTTCATGCATTTTGAAAAAGGCTAATAAACTAAAATTACAACCTGTTTTCTATGAAGGGTGTTCCAATGTGATCTTAAAAAGTAAGTTGGGGAAGCACTTTATAAGTAAAATTGACTCATCATGCATGTACATGTTCAGTCATTACTAATAGTTGGTTAGGTTTGTAATTATCTCCACTGCTTGAAGAAATAAATTGATGCCATGATTACCATCATCTGAAAGTGGGTCAATAGCTAGTGTTAAAATCACCCTGTCTTCATCAGTCAGCTCTATTGATGAACGTGGAACCTGCACATTATTATTGGTCTGAAGCTCTGGTACTGGCCCATATTCATCAATGCCATAATTTGCTGAATCAGTCACTTCCTGATCCAAAACCACTCTTACAGCCTGTTGGCTTGAATGTGCCTGTTGGTAAAATCCTGCAATCCATATTTGAAAAGGTGTTCTGCAGTTTTCAGTCCTCATTGGATGGTTATTCCACTCCAAAGTAAATTCACTGATAGAGCGATTGATCCTTGGCAAGTAAATAAAGTGCAGAGCGTATAGGTGCACTTCATCTAGGGGATCAAGTAGGAACTGGTCTTCCATAAAATAGAATAAACCCTTGTAGTATGAAACAAACGTATTGCCAACATCACGCCAAAGGCGCTCGATCCTCTGGTTATGGACTGAGAGTCCAGTTATGACTGGGTTTACAGCTGGTCCATACCTGGTAAGCATCCACCTGGCTACTGCAATGTTTTCAGTTCCATGATCGCACCTTATGCGAGTAGGGACATTGAATGCCTGAATAGCATCTTCAAATAATGCCAATACAGTTGATGCCTCATTGTTTGTACTGCATTTCAAGAACACAACAGCTCGGGAAAACCCATCTATGGCTCCATGAACAACCATTCTCCATCTCACAAGCTTGTGGTTGCCATCCAGATGCCTGCAATAATGTAAAAAATATAACTGAAACTAACTGTGGATTAATTAAAACAAAAAGTTGCAATCACTTACAAGTGGAACGTTCATTGTAAGTTGTATATGGCAACTGAATTTTAGGATCATGGAGGTACACTGTACAGGATTAATTTGTAGAATATCACATATTACGGTAGTTTTTCTTGACCAAGCATGAGTTCTAGGTGTAGAAATAATTATATATGTCCGAGTGTTTTTTATTCACAAACAAACAAAGGAAACGACAAAGGCAATAACAATTTATTATTTATACTGTTATCCTTGTTTCATATTTCCTTTTGCAGTACACTCGAGTTATATAGAAAGGTCCACAATATAAAATGTTCACACGTCTTCATTTAACTCAAAATATTATTTGCTTAAGCATGCTATAATTATGTACAATGTATATACAGGCAGTGCTGCTTGTCAAACGGCTTGAAGGTTGCAGGTTGAAAAATCAAATTGACTCTGGTGAGCCTGAATAGCACTCTGGTTAGCCTAAATTAGCTTACATGTAGGTTGCTTGCAGTTAACCTTTATATTGGTTTTTATTTTTCAACTTCAACTAAAATAAGTGGGTCGTTTCAACCTGCAAAAAGTACCTGCCGCGAATTTTTCCTACATCACATATATCACAATGCTTAGGTGCCTTCTTATGTGCTACTGACAGGAGGATGCACTTTAAATTTGCCGGATTTCCTAGTCAAGATAAGTGCCCAGGACAAATTTTCCAAATTTTAGGTTTTAACTTGTCAATATCCATGATTGAACCAGCTTTATAATTGTACAATAATTATTTATTGTTGGCAAGAATCATGAGGTTTTTACTAGCTAAACTTTTTACATTCATTTGGACTGCTTTTTAAGGAGAGGGGTGGGTTTATATTTTAAATTTCAGAATTCTATGGGGGTGCTTATTTGAAGAGGGAAGGGCACTTGATTGAGGAAATACATTCCCTGCAAATCTTCATTTCATAGAACACTGTCAGGTGGGTTTGAAATAATAAATTAAAAAATCTAGGTTATTATTTCTTTGCACGTGGAAGATCTAGTGTGGCCCCCAACCCACCCACCCACCAACACCCCGCCCCCTTTATAAGGCCCAGCCATGCCAGGCAGTCTTAAAATACCAGCTGGATGTCAGTGATTTTAAAATAACTTCATATTTTTTTTTTAATCTGAATCATAATTTACTTACCATAGGCTGTTTGGCCCTGGAACTCTATACACTCTTCTTCTTATTCTTAATCGCTGTCTGCGCTCTCTTCTTGAGGGGTCCACTCGTTGCATTGACTCTCTTAACCTAGATCTCGGAACGTTAACCCCTCGACCACGAAGTGCACCTCGCATCATTACTTCTCCAGAGTTGGGTGACAACTCTAAAATCGACCTGACAAATACGTCGAGCTCCCCATCGTCAATTTCACTAAACCGTATTTGCTCTCCAAGTCCCAATTCTGTTCGTCGCCTGTGTAAGGTCATTCTAGATACGCCCATCATTGTTGCTATTTTTGACCAGGCAAAACCAAGGTCCCTTAGACCTTCGATTTGTGATTTCGAGATGTCAAACCGTGGTCTTCCTCGCGATCTTGCACTGCCTGCGCCGACAGGTTCCTGTTGGCTTCGAAAACTGTTATCATTGGCCTCTTCTTCAAGCCACTGCAGGTGCTCTCTAGATCTCTCAGTTAGGTCTTCATACAGTTTAAGAAGTTGTTCTAAGAGTTCAGTTATTTCCTCACTGACATCACAGTTCCACGATTCAAAAATACAGAGAAATAACACGACGTCAGAGCAAGTACCTTCCGCAATGGTAAACATCCGGTTGGCAACCTCATAGTCTACCGTAAAGAGGTTCTGTCTTAGCTCTTCATGGGGAAGTTCATTGAGGAATTGCAAGAATTCATTGCGAAGAATTTGCAAATCTACTTCGGCCGCCATGATGGCAGAATGAGTAGTAGACGGGAGCTCCGAGGAGACTGGGGGCCATAGATTAGGATCATTCTCGTCCCCATAGCCCTTTCGTTTCTCTTAGCCGGCTTGGCACGAGAAAACGGAGGGCTCTGGGGACATAGGATTTTTGAATTAATTCGAATTTTTTTGATTGGCTGTTTGGAACAAAGAATTCCTAAACGGAAGTCAAAAACATAACGACTCTCTCATACATTCTTTTGAAACGTCATGACTGCATACATGAAGACCGGAAGTCCTAGAATCTAGGACTGGAAATCCTCTGTTCCCAGAGCCCTTTGTTTTCTCGTGCCAAGGCTCAGCTGGCTAAGAGAAACGAAAGAGCTATGGGGACGAGAATGAGATTAGGATAATTATAAGCTATCAACCTCGTCCCCAGGGCCTTCTCGGGACGAGTTTTCAAAATGGCGGCTCGTCGTGACGAGCCGCCATTTTGCATGCTCGTTTGCATTATGACGTCAAACGCGCAAAGATTCCTGGTAGTTGTGGTAAAGTAAGTTCGCGCCAAATAACGACGAACAAATAACGCCGATTGTGTGTTATTTTGCTTAGGGCTCGCCGAATTGGTTTAAAAAGGTCTAAAAATGCAGCCTCAGTCTATGTTTTGCCGGAGGTCGCAACATTACAGGCTGCTATTGTGGCTGTGGTTTCTACCTTGATATTTCGCGCAATTTTTCTTAGTTTCAACGGACGCGCGCGCTGGTTAAATTTCTCCACCAAATGACGAATTCAATATAATAGAATATTGTCTTGGTAACGGTTTAGAATTATTATCGGCGCCGACAGTATTTTGGCAGTGTGCAAAGATTCTAGTGTTCTTCGAACACGGTAATTGCCTTTGTCTATAACAGTAGCGCCATCAAAGTCAATTAACGTGGCATTGACTAACCCTAACCCAAATCAATTACTTTGTTTGTGAGGCACTCCACATTATTGGTTGGCAATGTTCGAGCCTCTCGTATAGTTTTTAAGATTTCGTTGATGTTCTATTTTTCAGATAGTATGCATGCACTGTGAAAATTTTGGAAGATTTCACCGAAGGAAATAGAAGAAAATTGCACTTAAAGCCACATAACGCTCAAAGTCGCATTTGTCTGGGTACTCTTATACTAGTAACTGAATCAGAGATTAGGGGAGTGCGTTCGACCCAAGATAAGGCTAGCAAACGTAATCCGAATTACACGACTGTTTATATCGTCATACAATTTTTTAAAAAACGACCGCGTGTGCAACAGTAAAGCGCGCATCCAACATCACTTGAAACTATCAGAGATACAATCTCAATCCAACAGTGCACGAGGCAGCACAGCAATTTTTTTACTACTGTTAAAAGGAGGACTGCCGAAACGTTTATTTTTTAAGCACAACTTACAGGGCAAACTCGCAAACGCAAACCGAAGAAGATCGTTAGAACGAATCAACCTCGTTCCCAGGGTCTCTCGCAAAGAAACTGCGACGTCATTAATAATTAGCCAACCTGCCACATACCAAGATACACAAACCCCGGACACATAAAACGACTTTCACTGGACAGCCAAGGGACCACACGCCACCACAAGATTAGGATTTGTTCTCCTACCGTCGAACACAAAAATTGTTTACAGACTAGCGTTATCGGCTTCATGAATTGTTTTTGCGCGCGCTGTCTTTGTTGACGTTGCTGTGACGCAATTAATTGCTTTCTAATGTCTAATCACATGAGGTCGAGGCCAACTTGCCACATACCGACATACATAGTACCACACATAGAACCACTTTCGCTTGCGCGTTCACAGGACAACCACGGGGCCACGGGCCACCGCAAGGTTAGGATGCGTTCTCCTACCGTCGAACGCAATAATTCACGACTTAAACCCAATATTTTAACAGAAATGGTTGTAGAACACTATTTTATCGTTGCTTATTGTATTTGATAAGTTTGAGCGAACTGGGAGTGAAAACAAATGCAAAAACCAGATTTAAAAATTTAAACACTAGCGCGCGCCACATCCATGTTATTACCCTATGGAGCCACCTTAAGCAGCATTAAGAAAATGGATGCTTTTTCTTTTCGGCTTGGCTAGTGCGCGAGGTAAATCGTCGTTTTCTCGTAAACGAGCACGGTGACCTATCATTTTTTTCTCTTTTTCTGATTCCAGTAAACGCTTCCTTTCTATGCAGTGAATATAAACAAATTTCTATTGTTGAAACTTCAGTAATCAACGGAAACGTGAACTTCGCCGCTACCAGTGAAGATAAATTTGTGGTGTCGAGAGCACTGTACGTTTGGAACAAGTTGAATCGCTGTCGTGCCTTTGTCCTGAAAGAAATAGTAAATTGTTTCTTGAAGTCGATGCAGTACTTCACGTTTTGCGTCTTCCCTATTTTTTTCTGCTCCCGCAAAACGTTAACTGAAAGGTTCAAATGACACTTTTCTGGAGGCTGATATTGTAAGGAATTATGGGGTAGATTCAAAGTCCTCCAGCTCCCAAACGAATACGGGGACCCCACTTTTTTATTTTGAAATTTAGGTTCCCTTAAGATGAACAATCAATAGACAAAGTTTGGATGAAAATCTATTGTCAGTTCTATTTCAGAGGAATGACCTTAAATGAACATTACGCGCGCTCAAGTTGAAGGTATTCGTTCAGTTAGCGTCCCCTCATGGGTAAATAGTAGACGCTTAATCAACTAATCAGAGCGCGTGCTTTACTTAGGTTGTGCTACAAAAACATTATGCAACGTCTACTCACGATAGATTTACTAGATCACCTTGCACCTGTTTATTACTTCTATCCGTATTTTTTTGCTGCACTGTTGAAGCTTGATATTTTGATCCTTCCTCCTTCTATGCCAACTAAATCCTAATTAATGCAGTGCAGTGACCGTACAATAAATACAATAATGCATAAAGCTCAATAACTTAGCACTAGGCACATGTACGCCGTGCGGACCTATTTTTTTATATTTTGCAAGAAGTTTTATATTTCGCAACAAGTTTTATATATTTTGCAAGAAGTTTTATATTGCGCAACAAGTTTTATATATTTTGCAAGAAGTTTTATATTGCGCAACAAGTTTTATATTTCGCAACAAGTTTTATATATTTTGCAAGAAGTTTTATATTGCGCAACAAGTTTTATATTTCGCAACAAGTTTTATATATTTTGCAAGAAGTTTTATATTGCGCAACAAGTTTTATATATTTTGCAAGAAGTTTTATATTTCGCTACAAGTTTTATATATTTCGCAACAAGTTTTATATTTCGCTACAAGTTTTATATATTTCGCAACAAGTTTTATATTTCGCTACAAGTTTTATATATTTCGCAACAAGTTTTATATTTCGCTACAAGTTTTATATATTTCGGAACAAGTTTTATATTTCGCTACAAGTTTTATATATTTCGCAACAAGTTTTATATATTTTGCAAGAAGTTTTATATTTCGCTACAAGTTTTATATATTTCGCAACAAGTTTTATATATTTTGCAGCAAGTTTTATATATTTAAAGTAAAGTTCTATATATGACAAACAAGTATTTTTGATACAAACGGCATTCCATAACCAATTGAATGGTTTGCATATTTCATAATAACTTCTTTCGAAAGTGTCTAATTTCATTGGTGGTTGACAATTTGCTCTAGATTACAAAAACAGTAACTTTTAGTTATATAACAACTTATTGCAATGCGGTCTTGAGTGCTTACAAGATAATGATCATAAAACAATTTTATAATGAATACATCTTGGTGATGTTGAGAGTAAACTTTAAGCAATATGAAACTGTATGTTTACGATTTATTTGACTAATTTGTATTTCGTGAATGAAACATGAACAAATGATGAAATGTTTAAAGCAGCTTTAGTACCTTACTCTCCAAATACACATGGTAATTTGCTGCTTGCATTTTTCAAAAAGCTTTTTTAGGAATAAAATAGAATTTTTAATAAGAAATATCAAACTGTATCTTGACAATCCATAGTACTTATTTGTAATTTTTGAATGAAACATGAACAATTTAAATGAAATGTTAAAAATGGCTTAAGTAGTTCACTCTTAAAATTAATGTAGTAATCTGCTGCTTTTATTATACAAAAACGAGTAAATAAAGTAAATAAGATTTATATTAATGCAGCAAAATAACTGTCATTGTCAATGTTCAAGTACAGTAGTACACTCCGTTTTTTTAGTGTCATCTTCAGATTGATGGCTTTTCATCTTTGTAACAAGCTTACTGCTTGTTGACAGCTGGTAATCAACGCATTCCAGTAAGAGAAGTTTTTCAATTAAAGTTTGTGTGTCATCCTTATAGGCAAAGATATCTTCGCCAAGAAATTCATTAATGACCTTTCGGAATACAGTGACGTTGTATGGTCTTTGTTCCTTTTCCAGGTCGATGTTGACATTCATTTCAAGATAGCAATTCTTCAATAACATTGACCGGTTGCAGCTGAGACATTTGATTACTCGACAGCCAGGATTGCCGCTGACTTTCTTCTTGCAGGCTTTATTGTTGCATACAGGGTATGCATTAATGGCAACGTTCAAAGTATCTGGGCAACATAACCAGGTGTTTAACTGCTGTGGTGCGGAGGAAAGTTCTTGCTCCTTTGCTTGAGATATGGTAGTGGACCTGGTTGTTGCTAGGCATTTCCCATAGAAATGACGCAATTTGCATGCTGTAAAGGTGTAAAAATTTCCCTCTGTCACCTGGTTTATGTGTTCCCCCCAGATGGATAATGTTATTGAGCCAGTGCTGTCTGTCAAAAGTGCATCACGGACTTCTTTGTTGGAATCTTCACTGGGTTTTTGAATGGGGCCCTTCCACTGGATAGATCCAGATACAACAAACACACCTGAAGAACATTTGTTCAAGGAAGAGATTTTTGTTTCTTGGCGTTCTGGTGGTGGACAGAATCTGAATGGCATGGAATGTGGTGTGACGTCTTCAATTGCTGCTCCATTGTTTAGGAAAATTGTTCCTGATGACGCAAGTTGCAAGTTTGTGATTTTCACCAGTTGCTGTGCAGTTAACTTGTCTACAAATAACTTTCTCTTGCTCCCATCTCCTATCTGTGTCATGACCCTTATGCTTTTGACATCATCTTCTGAAGTCTGGAGGTCTATGTCAAAATAGCAATTTGCACTCTTTTGGCTCTTCTGTGCTTGAGTCACATTCTGTATGTAACCAGTAAAAGCTGTTGAAGAAACGGAATAAAATTACTCTCTTAGCAAAGACAACCTTGAAGTTACAGAAGTGCAGGACCATTTACAAATTACTTTCCATAAAAATGTGGAAGGGATAAGTAAAATTAATGGGAAACTTAGTGCACTAGAAGAAGAAAAAAATGTCAAAAATGAATACTGTTTAAGCAATAGTGATACTTACTTGTCTTTGGTGAAGATCCAGGAGTTGTAGGGGAAGAAGTACAGCCATACTTCATTTTTTTGGGAGGGGTGTGGTAATTGGCCATCTAAGAAAGAAAACAAACATTCATTTGTTACACATCTGTGTTATTTCTCTTTAACAGTGTATCTTGTGCCAATTGATCTAATCTCTTTTCTTCTAATATTCTATACTTGTAGTTTGAATTTTTCTGTACTGCTTTTAATCTTTCAAAGGTCATGGGTTCAATGACAAGGTTTGACAGTGTTCGTGCTCTAGTTAATGCTACATATGTCAATCCTGCAGCTTTTTCAGAAGGTGCCAAGTCTATCCATGTATTTTTTAGAGTAAGACCTTGTGCTTTATGAATTGTCATTGACCAAGCAAGCTTCAGAGGAAACTGTTGTCTCTCCATACTACTTCCGTGTGTGTCTGAGCAATTTAGTACTGGACATATTGGCACACAGTTTGGCATTAAATCAGAAAAACTTGGACCTGAATAATCATTTTCATCAAATTGCACCATTATTGCAATAGGAAGCACTGGAGGTTCATGACCTGGAGCATAAATTATATCAATAACTGTTCCTATGGCACCATTGCACAGACCAACTTCGGTCCAAAGATTCCGAGTTAACATCACTCTAGCTCCTTTTGACAAGTAAATAACTGGTTGTAAACCACCAAAATCATCTGGACTAAGATGTTTGGCTTGGCTGTTGCTGTGTTGTGCATTTATCTGAACTATCGGTTCATTCAACTCTTTTAGTCTGTTGAAGTTGTTTGTTGCCACCTTTTCATTACCATAAGAGAGTCTCGCACAAGAATTATGAAAATGTTCTAGGTTTTGAATTCTATTTGGTTGCCTAGTTAGTAGTAATTCCCAGTCATCTACAGTAAAGTCACCATTTCTTGCTCTCATTTGGAGTTGCCTGAATTTCTCTTGCTCTTCATTGTTTCCCTTAGCTCTTTCATTGATTTCTAATTTGACAACAGTGTCAAATTTGCGATACATGCAATAACCTTCAACAGCTAGGTCACTACGTGGTTTGTTGTGGTATAACACTTGATCTGTAATCGGAGGTAACTGGGCAACATCTCCAACTAATATAATTGATATTCCTCCAAATGGAATAGTAGTCAAGCCGGTTGCTTCTTTACATCTTCTATTAATCCAAGCAAATGTCTTTTGTCCAATAACGGAAAATTCATCAATTATTAAATATTTCACTCCGTTTAAATTTTGTTGCAATCTCATCAAAGCTGATGACTTCAACGGCCCATTTCTTTTTCCCCTTATAGGTAATTGTAATAGAGAATGCAATGTAGTTCCACTGACATTAAATGCTGCAATGCCAAAAAAAGAACAAATCCTGCATTGTTGCTCAAGTAGGCATTTGATTGCATCGATAACATAGCTCTTGCCTGACCCTGCTAAGCCAGTAATTATCATTAATAGGGGTTTGTCATTGCCATGAAGAAAATGATCTTTAACAATATCATAAGCTATGTGCTGAGCATGGTTCAGTGTATCAATATCAACAATTTGTTTTTTCTGTCTTCTTTCCAAGTTGAAAGAACTCTTCTGATCATTAATCCAGTGGGGCATTTCTCCAATTTCCTGCATTGAGTACTTTGAAGCATCTCTTTCCCAAAATCCTTTTGGAAAGGGAGAGGCTTCGTTACTAGGTGATTTATTTTCTAAATTAAGATTAGCAAGTTACATCCATTCTTCTCTTTCACCAGTTTCATTTTCATCTGCATGTTCCTCTTTATCAATTTCATTAAAATACTGTGAAATCAAGTCTAGTTGGTGCAACCAATTAGGAACAAGGTTTTGTGCTCTAGTTGTAGTAAGAAAAGAATGCCATGCTTCAACGTAAACTTGCTCAGAACCCTCTTGGTTATCCCAAGCAGTGGCAAAAGTATTATGCCAGGGCTTAAATTTCAACAGCTGGTATTTGCAAAACAACCCATAATAAGGTCCTTTGGGATTGGAAGAATAGGTTGGGTATGTTTTCACTACAACAGGTGAGTTTCGTTTGTTTATGCCTGCTTTACCTTTGAAAAAGTTAGAAGCAAATTCTAGAAAATTCAGACTTGATATTCCAGGAAAATCAGATTCATACATATTTCTTCTGGCATACAAGTCAAGCAATGACATTTCAGTGTACAGAACATCATTTTGCAATTGTATTTTGCGAGAACCATCTAGGGAAGCTGTTACGATTTGAAATGACGAACTCACAAGCTTTGTTGAGAGCAGTTGATGCATTACTTCTTGAACACTCATATCTCTTTGTCCAATGGCTCTCATCATGAGCTTTTTAATAACCCTAGCACTGTCATTGTCATTTGAGGTTTCATGCAAGACAGATGTAAATGCTTCCCTCACAACAGATGACATCTTTTCACTTTTTGAGGCATACTTTGCAATGTATTCTATACATGAATGGTAATCAATGATAACCTGTATGTCACAATTGGCCCTCCAGCCCTGTAACTGTAAGCGTTGGTGATTGTTAAGACGAGTGTCATTGCGTTTTGTTACTACTTTTACTCTGTGATGTAGAGTACCATCCTTAGCCCGAATTTCCTCATATTCTAAACAAGTTTTTGCACAAAAATCTTTTGGGTAGTTAAATCTACAAGAGTATGTTTTATCTGTTCCTGTTCTACGCAAGCAATAAGCAGTCGAACAATGTGTGTGCCTTTGAACTGAATTCAAAAGATCTTCATAATCCTTATTCCATTCTTTCTTGTCAATGTCTTCAAATTTCTTTTTGCAAGGGTGAGTGTTTGGTTTAACCCAGTTGCCATCATCAGGATTGCATGGATTTTCAGTAGACATAAGAAAATCGACATAGTTACAAATTGTCTTTTCTGCCTCCTGACCTTCTTTAATTAACTGTTGATTTTTCAATAGCTCCTCTGTAGAAAGGTTGGGAGAATTTTTTGCCATTGACTTTGCTGTGAGGTGACCCTTCAGAGCAGTTTGAGAAAGGTCACACAAATTTGGGTCACTTTCAAGTTTGGCTACCCCATGACAGTGAATAGAACCTCTCTGGACGGCATATTCATACCTAAACCAATGCCATTTTGCACCCAGAGTTTCTTTTAGCCAATATTTGACAAAGGCTTCAGTGCGTTCAGTGAATAACCAATCAAGCAAGTGAGGGTTATTTATAACATTTTCTCTGCGTTCTGAATCAGATAACTGCCTGTCTACATCAAAGAGTGTATGGAATTCTGGCCAGTGAAAATCGGCACATGACAGGGTCCAAAAAATGGTTGGCACTCCCTTTTGGTTAATGATAGTTTTCCCTTGCTTGATTCCAGTAAGCATTTGTACCAGATACATTTTTAGCATAATGCATTAACTTAGACATTAGAGTATCATAAGAGTTTGACTGCAGCATCTGCCTTAAATCTTCTATGGAAAGTTTGGCTTCTGCCGGATTTTGTTTTAAAAAGTAGCTTCCCTGACCTAAAATCCTTCTACGATACAGCATATTATAGGCCCAGTATCCAAACCTTGGATGTGATGCAAATCTGTACACCCATTTTCCATCTATTTTTTCTCCAAATTTTATCAAGTGTTTCAGCTTGCTTGCAAATGCATCTGTTATGCTGTCACTAGTATCTCTTAGAAGAGCATTGTTTGTTGGATCACCCTTTCCATCTGGGAAGAGGGTAGGGAATGACATTGAAGCTAAGTATTGTACACTGAATTCACTTAGAGGTTCGGTGCCTATCTGCCAATCATGTTTTTGAGTCTGGTTTATAAATTTGTTCTCAATGATATCCTTTTCCTTTTTTTTATGAAGATTCATAGGTAGGTAACTACTCATTTCGCTCTCATCATTGTAGACTTTTCATCATTGTCAGAATTTTTTTTTTTTTTTTTTTTTTAATTTATTTATTGACACACAAAGAACACTACTTACTTAACAAATACATACACTACCTACGATGCTAATTACAAGACATTACTTATTACATTATTTGATATACATTTTCTTTTTAAATAATATCGCAATAACACGCCTTACAGTACCTACTATAACAAATAGCACTCTTACAAAAAATATTACATTATATTACTATTACATTTTAAAGTTACAATCTATTTACAAAGTTCAATTTTTTACTACTAACTCTAATACTAACTGTATGTATTTTATTTTACTATGAAACGAAAAATAGATAAAAAAAAAACAGGACAGGTCCGGCATCAACACCAATATCATTTTCATCATCTTCATTTTCCTTACACTCAATGGTACTTACACCATGTAGTATACCATTTTCAGGTAAAGTTTCAAGGATTTCATTGTCTATTGTGATATTTTGATACAAATGGTTGTTTGGTTCTCCTTTTTCATTAACACCAGTAAGCCAATAAAGAGCATCAGAAACTTTTTTCCTTCTTACTGTGAAATCCCTTGAATTGTTATGCTTTCCAGAAATGGTGAAAACTATTACTGGAAGGTCCTTAGGACACCTGGGTAGTACATCAGCAAGCTGCTGTACATCCTGGGGTAATGTTATGACATGTCCTTTGTAAGCCTTTTGCCCTCCCCTTGGCTTTGTATAAACATGCATAACTGGGAATGCTCTCGCAATTAGCATTTCTTCAAACTGTGTTAATCCTTGGAGTTCTTTAGGAACTGGAGAAGGTATCATTGAATTCTGGACAGAAAATTTTTTGGGAATAGTTTTATCGCGTGAACACCTGGAACAAACGTATTTGTCTATTTGTTTTGGTTTGGATTTAAGAGGCCATGCTTCATGACACACCGTACACTGGTAGATACAGAACTTCATGGATTTGTGAAATTTTTTCATCATTTCTTTTGGTAATTTCTGCTCATGGAGTTCTCCAGATTTAGTCTCGAGGTTATGAATCGAGGATTCGTCACAATTTGCTTTGTCTTCATCATTTACGCAAACATTTGGTGAGAAAGATATACCTTGACTATAAGCATTTGTACTTTTGACATGATCTGAATTCAAATCTGGGGCAAAACATTTGCTTGTGTTATCATTTTGATCATGCTGGTTTAGGACTTCTATAACTTCTGGTGAATTCATTTTTTTGGGTAATTTCTGCTCATGGAGTTCTCCAGATTTAGTCGACGTTATGAATCAAGGATTCCTCAGAATTTGCTTTGTCTCCTTCATCATTTACGCAAACATTTGGTGAGGAAGATATACCTTGACTATAAGCATTTGTACTTTTGACATGATCTGAATTCAAATCTGGGGCAAAACATTTGTTTGTGTTATGATTTTGATCCTGGTTAAAGACTTCTTCTGGTGAACTACATTTAGTTTCAAACTTTATTTTTTTACTTTGAACACTATTTTGCTCTTGAACTACTGGTGAAGTTCTTTTTCCTACAAGTTTATTTGTGGTTGTTTGAAAATGGTTTGAGATTTCATCTTTGTTTATGCAATGACTTTCACGAGGTATTGAATTTGTCTTTGTACTTGCATGTGCACTTGTGACTGTTTGGGACTTGTCACAAGTGTTTGTCAAATTTGAAGGTCGAGTTTGGCTTTCTTTTACAGTTTCACTAAAAGTATCAGACACTTTTTGTTCCTTCCCAGCATAATTTTCCTCAATGTTTGATTTTTCTGTAATGTTTATACTCTCATCCACCGTCTTTACAATTTGATCAATGCAATCACTTTCAATGATTAGTTCAAAAACTGCAAAAAACCATCCACCTGGAATTTGCGTCTGTAATAGGTCAAAACTGCCATATTCTCTTACAGATTTTCTGAGATCATCAAAGTACAGCCATTTACCAAAACTGTGAACAGCACATGTAAAATGAGCTTGACTGCAACGCACAAATGCTTTCAATGCATAAAAGGAGTTGCCAACTTGGATTTTGTCATATATGAACACACTTTCCCTTATTTCTGGGGCGAATTCGATGAAAAGAAACTTTGAATTAACTACAGATGTAACCAGTGGTTCATTTGCTAAACATCCACAATCTTTGCAGTTTAACCTTCCAGGTTGTGTATGTACATCTGAAACATACAGCGGCCAAGAAATGTTGTCATACTTATGTTTACTTAACTCACTCTGTGATACAAATGTAAGAAAAATCCTGCTGTCAAGTGTAACCTTTTTTTCACACCTTTCACAATAAGATTCAAACATTCTCTGTGTTGCAAAAAGGTTGACCTCTTCTGTATTTAGAGTTCCAAAAATCTTTTCTTCAAATATTTGACTGAAAGCAGCATTACAATCTCTTGCTTCAAATGAACTACAACGCTGTCTAAGGTATAACCAAACAGGTTCTCGAATCTCTGATAACAGTTGAATATTATCAGGAAACTGACAATAATCTGCAACAGCATTAAATCATAGCAGTTCAAGAAATTCACTTCTGGCTGATAGTTTGGACAAAAATGGGAAAAACACATATCTAGAAACCTCCAAAAAACAGTCAACTGCGCAAGAGTAAATTCCAGGCTTTAGAAAAACTGAGTTCATGAAATGGCCCTTGAACACGTACTTCATTTTAAAACATTTTCTTACCATGTAGTTGAGTGATAACTCCTTCTTGATCTTTGCTTCTGACACTTAAGCTTCTTTGTTTCTTGATTCAAATCCCAAAACTTTTTCTCCTAAAATTACAAATAAAATAGGTAAGCATACCAATAGCACCAGAATTTGCAAAGGAACGCCAAGTTAAATTCAAGAAGTTAAAGGTAAACAACTATCTCTCACCTTTATATATTTCTATCCGTTGCACAAATCACTGCTCGACACCTTTGAATTCTATCCGTTGCACAATTCACTGCTCGATTCTTGGTTTCTACAAGAAAAATTACGACAGTTCTAGTAACCAACAAACGTTCACAACTACCGCTTGAGCTTTTTATATTTTTCAATGATATTTCGGCTGGAAGACGCAAGCACAGAGTCCAAGTGAAAATTATCTCACCTCTTTGTGATCATGAGTTTTAATGCGCTCGCGAACTGTTTTGAAAATATTTTTCTTTAACGTTTTTTGAACTGATCTCAGCTGCTAATGTTACTTAAACTCTCTTTTAATCTCGTAAAACAAATCTTGGTTGTGGACTGAGTCTTTCAGACCTTGAAGTGTGATTTGTGTCTGACAAATCGCGATTTCGGATCGAGTCTGTCGATCCCAGCGAACGGCTGGTCAGAGCTACTCGAAGCAAAATGTCTTTCTGATCTCAGCTGCTGGCGTAACTTCGACTCGTTTTATCTCGTCAAACAAATCTTGGTTGTGGACTGAGTCTTTCAGACCGTAAAGTGTGATTTGTGTCTGACAAATCGCTATTTCGGATTGAGTCTGTCAATCCAGCGAGAGAGCAAAACAACTCGCAGCAAGCTAACCTACACGAACTATTCTGGTACTTGAACAAATAACTTTCGGCTTCCAGACCTTGTGAAATGAATAGGCCTTGAATGAAACTTCAAATTATCCTTACCTCCACTTGAAGATGATATGAAGCGATCGTTGTCACCATGTTGGAAAGCAATCGTTGTCACGTCTTGTCACGATGTTTGGAATGACTCCCGTTTGTTGTCGCGTGCGCACGTGATCATGATGAGTTGTCATCACGATTGTCATCATCACCCAATCACCACGCAGAGATTCCTTTAGCTACGTCATCATGGACCAATCGCCATACAGGCATTTATCACACCTCCCGATACCCACTTGCGGGCGTAGTGCGCAATTCCCGATACCACTTTGCGCGCTCACTTTGGCCAAATCGAGATTTTCTTTACATAC